>NC_092803.1:80707558-80729316 GCF_040954645.1 Diabrotica undecimpunctata | reverse complement strand
ACGCGCTATCTCAGAGTGTTTAGATATGTTACAAAAGTATTTTTGCTCATGTACCGGAAAATATTCTATGAAAAATTGTAATTGTATTTCCTATAATTTAGAATGCTGCGCAGTATGTGCATGTACACCAGAGAATTGTAAAAATGTTAAAGGACGACTCTATTGAAGACAATGAAATCAGCTTATTAGATGGAAATCCTGTTGATGAAAATTTTCAAATTATTGACAATGAAAACGATGTATAATTAATATTATATTTTAATTTTATTATATTTTTCAATGAAAATTAATTATATATTGCTTAATGTATTTCACTGTAATAAAACATTCAATAATATATTCACCACGTATATTAAAAGAAAAATTACATTATTATAGCATTGTAAAAAATTAATTTTAATTGTTTTAATTATAATATGTCTAAGTATATAAAAATAATTAGAAATATCTTTTTTTTTTAATAAATTGTACGTAATATTTGTATTGAATTAATTTTTTAAATTTAAACAAATATTTCTACGCGCCGCACGCCTGTATCGCCGCAACCGCTGTACACACTTAGCGGTAGACTTCTCGAAAGGCATATTCGAAATATTTGGGTCCACGTTTTTAGCAAGATAGAAAAAAATTATTCTTGTAAAAAAATATTCTAACTTGTACTCGACGGTTTAAAGATTATAAAGCTATTTGTAGAATTGCTATTCATTTAGTAGTTTTTTAGAAAAAAAAAATCCCAAAAATCACTAATTAAGGCATTTTTTCAACAAAAAAATGCAAATAACTCGAAAAGGAAGCATTTTTTAAAAAATTATCAAGAGAGAAAAAGTGTTTATTTTGATGAGATACACCTAAAAAAATTAATTCCGAAGCAATTCGGTGAAATTGCTTTTTTGTATAAGTTATTTGTTAATAACAATTGCCGGCCCACTTGTAAAAATTTTAAAAAAATACATTTCATTTTGGAAAAATATATAGAATCGAATAAAAAAGGTTTGGTGCATTAGAAATGCAAAAAGAATTTTAGTAGGTTGTTGCTCTTCTTATAGGGGTAAACCGCTCGCCTACTTCTTATATGATAGGATTTATTTTTAATTTAAGAAAATTATCCAATGATCCAATGAACCGGTCCAATGATCCTAATGACCTAAAACCAATTACTCTATTACATTTTCTAATTGGCCGTCCAATTACAATGCTTCCTAGACCAGACCTACCAGAAGTTTCTCCAACCAAGCTGTCCAGACTACTGTCAACTCAACAATTATATCAACAATTTTATATAAGATTCACAAAAGAATACATTTCTCAGCTACGCTTTCAATATAAATGAAAAGACCAGGCTACTCCGCTTGCTGTCGGTACCATAGTATTGAAATGATATTTATTTAACTGTTGTCTTTATTCAATTTATAATGTCTTAATTAAAAGGTTCTTATTTTAATTCATTAAAAAGCACGATAACTTATATTAATTTATTTAACTACTCAATAATACATAATTTATTTTATACGAACGCTACAATTAAAATCGCGGGCGCGAGTCTTCAGATTTAACTGTCCCCTCCAAATAAAATGTCCTGTTAATATATGCCAGTGCCGTTAAGCTAGAACCATCGACAGCCTTCTCGAGTAGCGGCGAAATTATAACGGTAAAGGCAAACGGGTATTTTCACATCGGTTCGACCGTTTTCTGGAAGGTCCCTTCAGGTAAATAGAAGCCTCTCGTAAAATCTAAAACATAAACATGTGAATAAAAACATGTTTACAGGTTAAAACTATGACTCATATTTTTACGTAACATTGCCCCCCTCTCAAAAGATGGTTCCTCCTGGAACCTTGTCGGGGACTAGAACTGGAACGGTATGCTGGTATCGGCAACTGGACCCTCTTTTACAACTTCCAGTTGTATAAAAATGACAAGGGACGGTTTTCTCTCCGCACCAGTAACTATGCGGATTGCAACAGACTAACACCTGGACTTCTGTGTCTTTAAAGATCTCCTCCACCATATTTCGGATAACCCTCCAATCTAATTGGCGGCACTCCAACTTTGGCATGGCTAACTTTTGCACGTCGGACTCTAGTACGTGCTCTCTCAATTGAAGTAAGGCTTCCCATACAACTCGATAGGTAGGTTGGTCACGGGCAGTGTCTTTTGTTACCAGGTAGAAAAGGTAACGTGATGCATCTTGGAGTTTAAAGGTTTTTACCGGGAGCTGGCACTTGGCATTGAAGTTCTGCAACTCGACCAAACTTCCTTCGAAAGACGGATGCCAACCCTGGTGCGTCTTTGATACTGGCCGGGATGGTAAGTCTTGCTTTACCGGTACCTTCATAGGCACCCATGAATTCCTCAAACGTGAGGTCAGACACATCTTGGACTTGGTTTACTTCCACTTCTTCATCTACGTCGTGGTCACCTTCGAAAGACGCCAGCCGGTTATGGTGTACTATCATCGGCTTTCCCCTCGGAATCTTGCTTATTCGGTAGATGACATCGTTGATTTTCTCCATGATGAGGTATGGACCTTCCCAAAACTGCTGCAATTTGGGAGAACAACCATTTCGCTTCTTGGGATTATACAGCCAGACTTTGTCGTTCTTCTTAAAGCAACCCTTTTCGGCTTGTGTATCGTACCGTTTCTTCATTCGGTCGCTAGCGATCTGAAGGTGGGAACGGACCAACTCATGTACATTGTCCATGCTTCTTCGTAATTCGATCACATAATCTTCACCTGCTACATCTTCTCCAGGTCGACACCCAAACTCTAGATCACAAGGTAGTCGCATTTCCCGTCCGAATAGGATTATGGCTGGTGTCTGGCCCGTTGATTCGTTAACAGCAGATCTGTAGGCCATTGTGAAGAACGGAAGGTATCGGTCCCAGTCTCGCTGATGATCGGACACCATCTTGGTCAAATACTTGCCAACTGTCCTATTCATTCGTTCTACCATACCATCCTATTGCGGATGATACGCGGTAGTTCTTGTTTTCTTCATGCCTAGTCTATCACATATTCCTTGGAATAGATCACTTTCGAAGTTCCTGCCTTGGTCACTATGGATCTCCAAAGGCACTCCAAAACGGCTGATATATTCTTGGATCAACTTATCTGCAACGGCGGCGGCCTTCTGGTCTGGAAGTGCGTAAATTTCGACCCACTTAGTGAAGTAATCCATTACTACCAACATGTACTTGCCCCCATTTTCACTTTCTGGAAATGGCCCTGCAATGTCTAAAGCTATTCTTTCAAACGGGCTTCCAACATTATATTGTCTCATAGGAGCTCTCCTTTTTCGGTGAGGCCCGTTACTCGTAGCACAAATAGTACATTTCTTACACCAGTCTTTTACGTCGTCGGAACTGTTCATCCAATAAAACCGTTCCCGAATTCGCTAAAGGGTTTTCTTTTACACCAAAATGCCCTCCCGATGGACTGTCGTGTAACTGATGAAGTACTTCGGCTATTCTGCTCTTTGGGATCACCAACTGTCTTCTCTTCTCTAAACCGTCATCATTTTCCAGGGACTCGTTTGAGCAAGCCATCTTCCATGATAAATAAGTCCCACTGGGCCCAATACGTCTTAACTACTGAGCATAGGTTTGATATTTCTTGCCAAGGTGGTCGACGGTTTTCCTCTTTCCATTTTCGAATTTTCTATATAACTGGATCTCTTTCTTGTTCTTCTCTGATCTTAGTAGGCGTCCAGTCGTCGTTGACCATCGTTGTTCTTAGCACTGCTGCTTCCTTGGATTCCGTTTTGTTGCAGTGGGAACACTCTGCTGGGCATGGCCTTCTGGAAAGAGAATCAGCATTTCTGTGGCTAACTCCGGCCCGGTGCTCAATCTTGAAATCGTATTCTTGGAGTCGTTCAATCCATCTGGCTATCTGACACTCTGGATTTTTTAAACTGCATCAACCACTTAAGGGCGGCATGGTCGGTTCGGATTAGAAACTTTCTGCCATAGAGGTATTGATAGAAGTGCTCTACTGATTTAACTACTGCTAGAAGTTCTATTCTTGTGACGCAATAATTCCGCTCAGGTTTTGAAAGAACTTTACTAAAATATCCGAGGACTCGTTCCTGTCCTCCTTGAATCTGAGACAGCACTCCTCCAATTCCCACATTACTTGCATCCGTATCTAAGATGAACTCTCCTTCTGGCAGTGGATACCCTAAAATTGGTGCTGTTATTAGATGTTTTTTTAAGGTCTCAAAGGCATTTTGGCAGTCTGTATCCCAGCGGTATTCTCTTGCTTCCTCTGTAAGTCGCGTTAATGGCTTAGCGATATCTGCAAACTTCTTAATAAACCTCCGGTAGTAAGTACATAGTCCAAAAAAACTTCTCACTTGATGTTTGTCAGTTGGTTTTGGCCATTCCTTAATGGAATCGATTTTTCTCTTATCCACGGCCACTCCTTCTTTACTGACTATATGACCCAGATAATTGACTTTACCTTGAAATAGCTGGCACTTCTTGGGGTTTAGCATCAATTGGGCAGCTTTAAGTCGATTAAAAACTTTTTCTAAATTCCTCAAATGATCTTCGAATGTCTCCCCCAAGACGATTATGTCATCTAAATTAACCAGGCTTGTTTTCCAAGATAACCCTCTCAACACATTTTTCCATCAGCCTCTCAAATGTCGCAGGAGCATTACAGAGTCCAAATGGCATAACGTTGAATTGCCACAATCCAGATCCTGTGGTGAAGGCTGTCTTTTCCTTATCTACTGGGTCCATTTCTACCTGCCAATATCCAGACTTCAAATCCAAAGTAGAAAACAATTTACTTCCAGCCAATGTGTCCAATGTGTCATCGATCCGAGGCAGAGGATAACTATCTTTCTTGGTAACGTTGTTCAGCAAACGGTATACCACACAGAACCTCGTCGTTCCGTCTTTCTTCTTAACCAGGACCACCGGAGAGACCCATGGGCTCGTAGAAGGTTCTATCACCCCGTCCTTTCTTCATTTCCTGAACAATCGTTTCAGCTTCCTCTCTGTTCGCCTGTGGTAATCGTCGAGCTGTTTGACGAATTGGCTTAGCATTACCAGTATCAATTTTATGCTTAACAACGGTAGTTCTTCCCGTCTTTCCTCCTTTCGGTACGAAAATATCGCGATATTGCCGAAGAAATTCCCTTAATTTCCTTTTTTCCATCTGATTTAGAGACTGTCCTGCAACTGCAACCATTTGGTCGAATTTGTCGTTGGAATTATCAGATGTTGTCGCCTGGCGGATTATGGATGTCACAGGTACACAAGTTCCTACCTTTGTCTCTTTCTTGATGGTCACTGGGTAGTCGTTGACATTGATAAGTCTCACAGGAATTTCTTTAGCCGAAGTCACCAATTCCTTTCCAATTATGATTCCACGGCCAAACCTCATCGTCGTGGTTCCAAGGCTCCATCATAACAGGTGTCCCTTCGTCTACAATTCCCTGTAGTCGCGCTACTATGATCGTTTCGCTTCTCGCAGGCACGACTGTATCTTCTGTAATGGATGCTTGCACAGTGTTGTCATTATGTGGATGAAGAAATACCTCCCCGTTGCCAACTTTGATTACCTTATTCTTAAAATCCAATTGGAATCCATGCATATTCATTACGTCCATTCCTAATATAACATCCTCTTCGATGTCAGCAACTATAACAGTATGGACGAACTTTTCTGCTCCAATTCCCAATTGTACCTGGATTTCTCCATGAATGTTGGCATTTTCACCTGTAGCGGTCCGAAGTAGCAACCTCGTTTGGTAACAGTTTCTTTCGGCTGTTTATAACTGTCGGGCGTATAATGGTTCTGGTCGCTCCGGTATCCACCAACAACGTATGCTTTTTACCATTTATGTCTCCATCTACATAGACACTATCTTCACGACATTTCAAAGAAGCTATTAGTATGAGAGGGTCTTTGGAAAAGTTCTGGGTCGACGCTGCCCCCCTAAGGCTGACCCGTTCTAGTTTTACTGATGGTGAGTTTCTTGATTTGCTTCGTACCTAGGGTGCTTACAGGAGCTTCGTACGTGTCCTATTTCGCCACAATTCCAGCATCTGATGGTCTTCGTTTTCTTGTATGCCATGCTTTTTATCATATTAACAAGCTGGTCAAGTTTATCTTCATCTCCTTCCTCTTTTACAGTTCTAACTTTACTGTACCCGCCAGAGGCCTGCGTAGCTGACTCGTATTCGAGGGCGGCGGATAAGACATCAACCAGCGTTTTGTGCCGAGCTAATCGCAGTGTTTCTCTGCATTTCATGATCACGAAGACCATCAATAAACGTCTGAATGGCCAATTTTTCCATCATGTCTTCGGGAGCTGTTGGATAAGCATATCGTACTAATCTGGCAATATCTACCTCATATTTATCGTATATTTAACCTCTTCTTAAGTTGTTCGAAATCATCCGTCTCTTCTACGGCTATGGTCTGCAGCACATCTAAGGCATCTCCTCGAAGAGCGATAGTCAGGTTTACAGCCTTTTCTTTTTCAGACCATCCATTCGCTCTTGCGGCTGATTCGAACTGTTTCATGTAGTTGTTCCATGATGATTTTCCGTCGAAAGTTGGGACTTTAACATGAATAGAACCTCCACTTCCTTCAAATTTCGGCCGTGTCTCCAACTTACATTTCGTCTCGTCTTCTTTTGTCTCCACTGTAATCGGATTGTTTCCTCTCTCTGCCGTCCCTGTTTCTTTCATCTTCCTTTCCATCTCTTTCATCTTTTCTTCGAAGGCCGACATATCGGCAGCAACTTGGTTTTTTAACGAAGATATTCTATCGTCGAGGGCAGACATCTCAGAAGTTACTTTAGAGATGTTAGCAGAAACTTTACTTTCCAGAGAAGAAATCTCGTTAGAAACTTTGTTTTCTAATGAGGCGATGTCGCCGGAAACTTTCGAAATATCGCCAGATACTTTGTTCTCCAATGATGCGATGTCGCCGGAAACTTTCGAAATATCACCAGAAACTTTGTTCTCTAATGATGCGATGTCACCAGAAACTTTGGCTACATCACCAGAAACTTTCGAAATCGACGAGAGGACAGCATCTTCAAATATATAAGTCTCTGGATCTAGTCCTTCTTCTAGCAAAGTGTTCTTTAGTCGTTGGACTAACTCAGCCTTTTTTTCCGGTAGTAGCTAATTCTCTGTCTTCAAGATGTCTTCTTAAATTAGTCACTGTCAGCTCATAAATCGTAGCCATTTTCACAATTTATTTTATATTCACTTCGGAACAATACTTGTTATGATTACTATAAGTCTAATTTACTTTTATTTCACTTCCGACACCATTGAAATGATATTTATTTAACTGTTGTCTTTATTCAATTTATAATGTCTTTATTAAAAGGTTCTTATTTTAATTTATTAAAAAGCACGATAACTTATATTAATTTATTTAACTACTCAATAATACATAATTTATTTTATACGAACGCTACAATTAAAATCGCGGGCGCGAGTCTTCAGATTTAACTGTCCCCTCCAAATAAAATGTCCTGTTAATATATGCCAGTGCCGTTAAGCTAGGAACCATCGACAGCCTTCTCGAGTAGCGGCGAAATTATAACGGTAAAGGCAAACGGGTATTTTCACATCGGTTCGACCGTTTTCTGGAAGGTCCCTTCAGGTAAATAGAAGCCTCTCGTAAAATCTAAAACATAAACATGTGAATAAAAACATGTTTACAGGTTAAAACTATGACTCATATTTTTACGTAACAGTATTAATCAAGAATAATCAACAACCTCCAGGTAAGTGGCTCATGGGAAGAATTCTTCATTTATTCCCTGGAAAGGATGGAGTCTCACGAGTAGAAAAAATAAAAACAGTGTCAAAAATTGTGATCCGTTCCGTGAGACATTTGTGTACTTTGCCTTGAGAGAAAAACACAGTAAAATAACAATTTATCCTAGTGTTAAATGCAATGGTTCAGGTGTATGAAAGTTGCTCTAGACTCTCTGTTAGTCGTTTGCGGACACTAAAAAAATATTGTACAACAATAAAAGTTAATGTAACAATCGAGTCCATTTTTTTCTCAAGAATACCTGCATCATAATCTGAAATAATATTCATCAGCATACATACACAAGTTTATAAACGGGGTTCGGTCCTGACAGGTATACTAGTTAGTGCGAATGTGTCAGCTCCAAACAAAAACAGTTATTTAGATAGTAGGTAATGCTTAATTTTTTTATTTTCTTAACGTAAGTGCATCAGAGTGCGTTCATTTCATCCTGTAAGTACTCTTTAAAATTATATAAAACATTTCACTGTCTAAACAAGTCATTTCACTGGAGTTTATTGTATTTATCATAAGTCGGCTTGATATAAAAACTTTAAACAAGTTTATTCGTTATATATAACGACATAATAAAATCACCTGTTCTTAAACAGGTCCATATTTTAGGTCTAACTTAATTTTAAATTAGAAAGAAAATATGTTAAATCCAACTGATGAGACTTCTGACTCCAGAAAGTATTGTATTCCCAGCCATTGAAAACCTAAAACTTCAAGATTACCTGATTTCACTAGGAACGTTGAGCAAGCTCAAAAATATCGTATTTTCCTCACGGCTTTCTAACAACAGAGTGTTTATGTACCTTGCAAACAAAAACGTTGTTGAACATTTCATAAAAAATTAAATAGGGTTTATAGAAATTAATAAACCAACAAGTCCAAGCACGTAAACTAGTCAGTCACTCCAGCAGAAATACTAATTTTGTCAAACGTTTGTCACACCATTCCGCATGCTTTATAACTCAAGAAATTGAAAAATTGGTCCTTTAAATCAGGTCTCTTATGTTATTTCTCAAGATAAGTGTCGGTTTGGAGGGATTTCAGCCCCGTTTATAGTTTTAGATGACAAATTTTTATCACACCACTGCTTGCATTGATACCTGAATCCAGAATAATTAATCATCCATTAGCAAACATCTACACAATCCATACCTCCACAAATACTTCCAACTAACCCCTCAAAAATTCCAATCGCACAATCAATCATCAATATAGATACAACCCAGTCTACACAAAATAACCCAAAAACGCAGTTTGGAAGAAATAGACACACCTCCCCCAGCGCAAGATATTGATTCAGAAAACCCAAGTTTAGATACGTTAGTTAAACCGAATGATGCTCCATCCAAAAAAACCAAAAAAAGTAAGAAAAAGACCCAACTCACATACTGATTGCAACCAGCCAAGGCATTCATCTCAGAGCAAAACCCTGCATTTATTCTTGATTTAAATCAAATATGCGATCTATTTGAAATGTTTATAGTGCACAGAATCCAGTCAGCGTCATAAAAACTACACTAACGATATTGAAGCTTTAATGAAAATGCTAACAGCAATTATAAACTTATTTCTAAAAAAGATCCATTAAACTAGATGAACAAAAATAAGAAAGAAACTACTGATATATTTACAGATACTCTGAGATAGCGAAAGCATCAGAGACGAAAGCGAGAAAATCTCAGGAATCGAGTCATTAACTTCTATAACAATCCCAAGTTTCCCAAGTCCCCAAGTCAAATTTTATTTATTATACACGGGCTTCACTTTCATTTGCAGTGGAACATTAACGGTTTGTACAATAACGTTCCAATACTTCAAATAATTCTGGCCAGATACAATCCAGGTATAATTTGTCTTCGGGAAACTAATTTCAAAAATGAAAAAAAAAAACAAACTTTAAACAATTTAAAAACTACTGCAAAAATCGAACTAACCAAGAAAAAACTAGTAGCAGAGTAGCTATCTTTGTAAAAAAGTCAATTGAAACCACAGTAATTTATGTTGAAACTAATTGCACTAAACTTAACTCAAGTGCAAATATTACCATTTGTAACTTATACCTACCTTTATCAAATCAAGTAGACTGAGAAGTATTAACTAAGCTCTTACAACAAATTCCCCATCCCAGACATATTTATGGTGATTTTAATAACCTCAACTTTTTATAGGGCTCTTCTACTATAAATATTAGGGTAACACTACTGGAACAGATATTTGAGCAGTCCAACCTTTTATTCTGAAACGACGGAAGGCTCACTAGATTTAATATACAGAACGGTGAATCTTCATGTATAGACCTTACGATATGCGAACCAGGTCTGACCCCACAACTGACCTGTGATAGGCTCGACGTCGTCGTATACAACAGTGATCAATATCTACCTTTTATTCATAATGACAAAAACCAATGTGGACAAAAATATATTCAAAAATGGAATTTAGAAAACCCTAACTGAAATATTTTTTGAAATTTAATCGAAAGCAGTATGACCACATTTAAAACCACCTCAAATATAAACGAGACATCGAAGAACATTATCACAGAAGCAGTAGAAAAAGCAATAGGAAAAACTACATGCATAAAACAACGCAACACTGTGCCATGGTAGAATCATGAATGCAAAACAGCAGTCGAATTTAGCAAAAGAGCTTTTAACACATACAAGCACTACAAAACTGTTGAGATTAAAATTGAATGCACAAAACAACATGCTATAGCCAAGAAGACAACTAGAAACGACAAACGCCAGTCATGGCCTCAATATGTATCAACGTTAAATGCAAACACTCCCATGGCTGAAGTATGGAACAATAGTCCGAACAAATGGAAGTCCGAAGAATATCTGGATTAAATAGCAATCAGAATATTAAAAGCCTCGAGATAAATGGAAAGGCAGTTACTAGTAATATTGAGATTGCCAAAATCCTTACTAACACATACAAAAGCCGATCCAGTAATATTAATAATTATAAATAATATTTCACTAATTACAAATAGCAAGAAAAAAATAAGAAAATTAGCATTATTCCTAACTCAGATGAACTGTTAAATTTACATATTTCTTAATTAGAGTATACAGGGGCATTATTTAATCTCAAACAAACTAGCGCTGACCCGGATGATATTCGTAGTATTTTTATCAAACACCTTCTAGTTAGCGCTCACAAATAACTTCTAGATATGTTTAATATTATTTGGCTACAGCACATATTTCCTGAAAAATGGCATAAATACACAGTAATACCTATACAAAAACCTAATAGAATTAAAACAAGGCACGAGTCACACCGACCGATATCTTTAACATGCGATATGTGTAAGTTACCAGAAAAAATATTAATAATAGATTGAGATGTCACCTGGAGAAACAAGATTTAATTATATCAGAACAAAGAGGTCTTAGAGAGCAAAAGTAAACCATGGATAATATCATTGATTATAAACCACCCATAGATACCTCACTCTTAGGTAAAAACGAATTCAGTGTTAAACTCCGCCCACTTACACCTCTTGGCCCCTCACGCCTAAGTACTACCTGACTGTATGGTGGCGACATTATTGAAATATTTGCCAAGATTGAAAAATAAATTTGAGTTGCCTGTTCCGGCCATTGTCTAGTGCAATAGACGACAATATAAGGATGGCATTCAACATTTTCACAAATAATTTTAACGTGCTTGTAATTTATATTATTGAATTTCGATTTTACTTCAGAAAAAAACCCTAAAAATTGATTAATGAAAACAGTAAAGGTTTTATAAAAATTATTTATTTATCAATACAATACAAAAAATAACAAAATATATAATACATAATAAAATTAGCAGTGATAAATTACATCTCATTTAAATTACTTTTTTGTAACTTTTCAAACAAATTAATTTCCAGAATTGATGCAAACTAAAATATTTCAAGCTAATATACAGAATTTATTTGAAGATTTAGTTTATTCACTCACGGTAAAATATTGCAAAACCTCCTAATTTTAAAGAATCGCTTGAATTTACTTACATGGAATTTGGCTTACACCTAGGCAAGATGTCAAAGAAAAAAAGATGATGCTTTTGCACTATGGTTCAGTATCACACCTTCTCAGGAGTGAAAAAGTATATGTTCAAGATAAGTTCGGAAGTGCCTAAAATCAGTAATTCTAAGCAACTTTTGTTCTATAGAGTCTTTTCACTAAGTCAATACTTTTCGGGTTATTGAAAAATAGGTTCTGATTCGTCAAATTCCATGTTGAATATTTCAACGTGAAATAATTAAAAAATGAAGCACTTTTCGACGAAAACTCATTATAACTTTTTTTAAACTGTTTAATAAAGGTTTATTTTTTTTAAGTTTCTAGCATTAAAAGTAAGCAAGTTTCAGAAAAGCAAAACCTACATTTTTTTACTCTTTGTGATTTTTGGTGTCACTAATAAATTAAGTTATTTTGAAAATAAGCATTTTTTTCATAATTAAAAAAAAATTGTTAAACAAATATGCCCTTTGAACAAATAAAACTTACAAATCATTATAAATAATACATTAGTAAAGTAATTTGTGAAACGGTAACGATTAATTTGATTTAAATGCTAATTGGGGGCTGATTTTCCCGAGTTTTTTGACCAAAAACTGGGACCAACTTTATTTTGAGCGAAACGCTTACTTTAGGTGCTAGAAACTTATTAAAAAACAAAAATGAATATTTTTTTGAAAACTTTAAAAAAGCTGTACTGAGGTTTCCCCAACATTTTTTGGTTATTTCACGTTGAAATATTCACTTTGAAATTTGACAGATATGAACCTATTTTTCGTTGGTTACAACTTTGCTTCTACTGGGTCTAGAGAGTTTATACATATACCATTTTTTGACGTGACAACGTCTTAAATTAGGTTGTGGCTCGGAGTCACTCATGAAAAAGTGTAACGCCCGCTCACGTCTGTTACGATGAGTCACCGAACGAGAGAGACGCCCGCCGGACCGGCGAATGCCTTGCGTCTCTCTCCCACTCAAACATGATCAGTCCGCTGGTGCGATGCTATTTCTCCTATCATCGTCCTATCCTCAACAAAATCACTCAAATAGAAATTAGTTAAGTTTAAGTTTACATGTACAATGTTTTAGTAAACAAAATATATTTCTATAGTTAAAATTTGTGCAATTCTTATTTTCATTCAATTCCTTGTTCCTATTGTGCAATTTAATAATATTCATATCAATAAATATTCTACCGAGAAAAAGACGTTGTCACGTAAAATCTTCGCCCGTAAAACCGACTTTACAGGCAACCGATTTTTTTCTCTTTTGAGAAGCTATATTTTTGCTGAAAACGTTTTTTTTTTCGATAAACTACATACTTACTTTTTGAATTATTTGCACAGAACCATTTAAAAATTTGTTTTTTTTTTGTGTTAAAAAATGAACATATTTACTCGCAAATAACTCGAAAAATATTAACTTAGTGAAAAAATTCTATATGACAAAAGTTGCTTAGAATTACTTTTCTTCTTTCGTATGTTTTCTATATGTATGCCTTCGATAGGAGAAGGAACTTCGACAAGAAGAAGAGGATATAAATTTTGTTCTGATAGTAACATTGTACTACAAAAAATTGATAATTTATCTATGAATGGCAATATAGAAGTCAATTACATTCTGTGCAAAATAAGAAATTGTATAGAGGTGAACTAAAATCAATATGATCTACTGTTCACAGAGAACAGAGGACTTTCTGGAATTACGTCATCGAGGTTTTAAAAGCAAGTAGTGGCGAGTACCAAATGCAATCGATTTTAATTTTGACAAAATACCACAAATTACCAACGTTAAAAAGGAATCATGTACAACATATCTTGATAAAATGAAAGGGAATTTCCAACATATAAATAGTTGAGGGCCATCTGCTTAGGAACAATAGGTAAAAGCTGATAAACGGACAGGATTAGAAAGTTTAAAACATTACTAATTAGATCATATTTCAAAACAAAGTAAATAAGTATATTTGAATGTTACTTCTTTTCAAACTAAGATTGTAAAATTAAAATTTTAGAAAAAAATATATTTATTATTTCTTTTTCTCAAGAAGTACTTTCATTATTGACAATATCGAAACATTTTATTATTAAAAGTCGAGAACAATTAAAAACCACGTTCATATTTATATGAAAGTGCTATAAAAATGAAGGTATATTACTCTTTTTTAGCAAACTTGGTATACTGACTTGTCCACTGAAAGCCGTGTAGACAGTGAATATTATTTCTCTCTTTCTGATTTTCAAAAACTTTAATTTTTTTAAAATATTCTAAACCTGCTTTTAAGTTTTCAGTTGACTTGCTTGAAGTTGACATTGGCTTTCTGTTTGGATTACTATCACTACAATATTTGTTGTTAAGACCATCAAAAATATTATTTATAATTTTCAAAAATATGGCAGTATGAGGAACCGTTTTGGTGTGTAACTGTCCTACAGCTATTGCTGTTAATATTGCTGTGGCAACTGAGTTGGAAAAAATTTGTACTGCTAACTTTACACGCATTTTTTAAAAATTATTAGGGTTTATATGAACGTCTGTTATTTTCAACAGGCATTGTGCTCTCATATTGGTTCTATCGATGTTGTATGTGTATTCAATATCTTGCCACGATATTTGTTTAGAATCGGCAAAAAACGTCAACTTTTTGTTAAGAAAATTATTTCTTAAACTCTTTAATAAGTGGGGTGTATCAAACACAGTAATATTTCTATTACAGGCTGATCCTTATATGCCCCTAACAGCTTAAATAAAGCTATTTTATTAGATGCTTGATCACACACTAACACTTTTGGTATATACCCAATATTTTGTAATTTTGAAACAACTTCAACTACAATGTTTTTTAAGTTGTCGCTATGTATTGGACCAACTATAACAAAATATCAAATCGAAATCTTCCAGTTATGTAGCAAGCCGCGCATCATGAAAACCAAACCTGTGTCGGCAAGTTTGTTTGTGCTTCCTAAAGCACCTTAATCGTAAAACTCTTCTATAATATCATCTAATTTATTGTACTCCAATTGTTTTTGTAAAGAAATTTCATCAAACATTAACACACAAATTTTTTCTCACTCATCCATTGTCTCTGCTTCTTTCTTCAACTTGTCAATTAAGGAAGTATTTAAACCAGTTCTTAATTTTATAACACGCAACCAAGTTTGAATTGTTTTTACTGAAGGTAATATAAAGTTAAGAGATCTAATTAAAAATTTGTAACAACTAGGAGACTTATAATAAATGGCCAGAGTTCTGGCCATTTATTATAAGTTTTCATTATATTATTCTGGCCATTTCAATCTTTTTCATTGTGACTCCATTTTGAACGAGTTTTGTGTGAAAACTGCATAGTAACAAAGTGTGCAGGTATTTGCTTTTATTTTCTAACAGTATCTGTAACATGAATTTGGTTTCCGATTTTCTGTTTTTTGTTGTTCTTCTACAAAGCTGACTGTTCTTCTGATGGCACTTCTTCTTTAAAGCATTTACTTGATACTCCAATTTTTTACCTTCTCCGTCAATTCAGTTTCAAGTTTTGTGTGCAAATTAATTTCAAAACTGGAAATATCACTGAGACTACAACTTGATCACTTAGGCGATGGAGGTGACCTAACCATACAATCGCCACTTGTAGATCTTTTACGTTTCGTTCCGCAATAAACGTATGTAGAGCATACTGGTGATGGATCACCTAAAATAGGTAATCATTGAAATGTATGTGTAATTTTAATTAAAGCAAAACAAGCATCTTCATTATTTCTGGAGTGATACTAACAACGCATTCATATTTAAAAAAGTCTCTTTTGATTTAATTGTATAAAAAATATATAAATCACTCAATATCAACTGATTTTATACAAAATATATTTTAATAGTATTATTCTCATTGACAAAGCGCATTAGGCAAACATAAAAATATTTCTACAGTTGAATACTCACCTAAATAAGCTGCCAACTGTGTAAATTTTGGAGGAACAGCATTTTTCCTTAATAACTTTCTTTGGCCACTTTGGTAAATATGTTCCACTGCAAAATGATGCTGGCAAATTACCCTGTGTTTCAGGTCACTGATATCTATCAATATAATATCAATATTCCCGCAGTTTTTTTGCCAAATTTTTGTGCGCTCTACGTCTTTCAGGGGAAATTTAAAGAAAGATATATTACTATTTGTTCCATCGTTTCTTTCAAAATATCCCGCGTAAACACACTTATGAGTTACAGAGGTCATTTTACCTAAAATGTCCTTTTTTTATAAAATTCCGCTATAACTTGTCATAACACTTGTCACAGATAATACACATACAGGGTAAGTTCGGCCCTGACATTACTCCTACCTCCTCGCAAGTCAGAGAGAGAATGAGAAATATCAATACGTTTTTCGAGTAACGCCATCTAGTTGTTAATACGTCTTTCGATTACCACGAGGTGAGCTATCTAGTGGGTGGTTTATAATCAATGAATATATCCTAGATTTCGAAAGTAATATTTCTGAATCATTCGCACTAAGGAGTAAAGGTCTAACGGTTTTTTTTGACATATCAAGAGCTTTCGATACAGTCTGGCACGATTATATAATTTAAATTATATAATTAAAAAAAAATACATAGTTGGAACATCCAAGGTCACTGCTTCTTCTTTATTAAAAACTTCCTTCAAAATAGAACTTTCAGAGTTACGACAAACAACACAATATCACATATAATGTATCCAGAAAATGGCATTCCTTAAGGCTCGGTTATAAGCCCTACTCTCATTATAGTGGCAATCAATGATATTCTCAAAAACATAAAAGGTAAAAATATACAAAATAATATTTTGTCACACACAGAACTTTATACAACACTTAGAACTTTGGTCACAAAAAACGGGTTTCTGTTTTTCCACTGAAAAAACTCGTGTCATCCTGTATTCTAAGAAAAATATCACAAACATCTGCAACCTAAGACTATGTGATGAAAACATCAACCGTGTAATGCCAATAAAGTTTTTGTGCATGACATTCGAATAAACTCTAAGCTGGAAACTTCATATAACAAATTTGATCTTATATTATCACAAGCGATTAAATCTTCTTAAAACTCTGGCCAAAAAAAGAATGGGATGCCGATCGCCAAAAACTTTTGATGTTATACAGAACATTAATCAGATCAAAATAAGATTATGAATCTACTGTGTATTCTACAGCCACTAAGACACTACCAAAAAAACTTGACAGTCTTCATAATATTTCTTTACGGGTAATATCTGGAGCTTTTTGCACAACACCAATCGAAAGTATTTATTGTGAAATTGGTGAACCCTCCCTAGGAAGACAGAAGACTTTATTAAAGTGTAGAATATGCTGCAAAAATCAAGTCTAACTCGAAAAACCATACTATTTAAAATTGTTTTACAAAAAAGTACCCAAATGTTTTACTAAATAAGATAAAAACGGCCAAACCCTTCTATGAAAGGATTAGAAGCTACTTACATCAATTAAACTACACGTTCCCAAAATTCTTTCCTCATAATCGTCCTTAATTCTTCCATGGCAAATAGAGAAACCTCAGTGCCTAGTGTCTAGCCTGCCTCATATCTTTCGACAAACATTCAACAAACAGACAGTTAATCAAATCCGCCCTTAATCATATGCTTTACAACTACAAGGATTATACACATATATACACATATTGGAATTCAAGGAAATTAAGAGGCAGACAACCCTGCAAAAGAAGCTACAACTAGTGATAGTACGGAGTGTACTGAAACAATTACGAGTGCGGATCTGAAAGCGACGGTCAAATGTAAAGTGCGATATTATGTTGTAGCATTTCAAATCACCTTGTATGTATGAAAACACCCAAAAAATATGTTCAGTCCTTTTGCATCGCTGGAATTGATAATAAACAAATTTTAAAGATTGTTTATATATCACAGATGCGTATTTCTTCGATATTCTTTGATCGGGAGCCACTTTAGGCTATTCTGCGCATCAAATAAATAGAATAGTTTCGTTTGTTTTGTTTATACCAAGTTGGGTGAACGATTTTTGAAGAGAATTACAGGACTCTCAGTGGAGCATCTGTCGAAGGCAGTTGGTTTCGGTGTTAATCCGAATTTTTCTTCAAATTCGAAATGTTTTTTCGTTTTTCGTCCTTTATCATGGGAAAATGTGCAATATAGTAGCAGTGTGAAGTTTTATGGGAAGTGAAGTTATTGTTTGGTAGAATTTTTAAAGAGAGCACACGCGGTGTGGGTCGTCTCAAGAAACCGGCAAATTTGTTGGTAGAAAGGTGAAGTATACTCGAGTGTAATGTGTCAGTTTTTGAAAACTGGTTTGAGTAGTCACAGGTTTTGTTTCGGCCGTCTCTCATCTGAAAGATTTGTAAAACGGCATTACCAACAACTTAGAAGGATACCCACATGGTTCCATGGTGTCTGAGTTCTTAAGAAGCCGAGTTGTTTGCGTCCACTGCCCAGCTTCCAGGCTTTGTTGTTCCAGCAAAATTTGTTTGTCCCAAGTCATTCCAGGCTATTTCGCAGTGTGAGATGCAATTTTTTGCATTGCAGTGAATTCGAGTGCAGTTCCAACCCCAGAAATTTTAAACGAAAAAAAATAGCATTTAGTGAAATTCAGGTAACTTTTTTGTTGAATTTAGTAAAAATAAATATTTTCCATCAATAATTGCTTTCATAACAATTTGAGAAATTGTAATCAGTGAAATCATAAATGTTAGGGTATGGCCTAGCTGTCATATTAATTATTCTCAAAGTTTTAAAATTTAATATTGACATCTGACAGCTAGCTTTATTTTCTTGACAATTGACACATACCTAATCATAATTGAGATCTTGTTTTGTTTTTGCTTTGTTTAAAAAAAAGGTTAACCACTATGCATAGTTTCATTTAAAAAGATATTTTGTAAACCGATAGTAACATAGTAGATTTGTTTTTTGTTATTTTGTATTACTATTTATATTTGTAACTGTTTGTGGTGAGACAACAATAAATATGTAATTTTTTCCCTAAAAAAGCGAATTATTTCTTTTAAAATGTTTCTAACCCTTTTTTATATTTTTTAGGTTTCTTTTATCCAGCAGGAAGATTCTTCTAAGCGGCGTCATTATTTTAAATAGCTTAAGAACCTTCTTGTATTGTGTTTGTCCAGGAGATTCATGTAAGGATTTTTTTTTTGTAGTTACCCCATTCAGTCCCCTTGTCATTCACTTATCTGCGACCCAGCTCTCCAACAAACCCTGAGTCGCCGTTCGCAAACGTTTCAGTTTGTTTTGCTTACCCTATCTCTACCCCCATAATTTCTGTCCCCAATTTTCAACCCCTTATAGTAATACCCTAGGTGGTAGGCAAAATAATCGTTACAATGTAGGAAGAAAAGTGGAAAGTGTCAATCGGACCAGGAAATATTAACGTGACTCCGACTGGGTCATACGCAATTAACTAATAGCCATCTGTTTTCCAACAAACAAGAATCAAGATGTGACACATGTGAAGAAAAGTCCAGCAATAACACCAAAGCGCATATTGTACAATATACCCAACAAACTAAGTGATATTTTAGGTCAAACTTAAAAAGTTTCTTAACTTCAATTAACATCCTAAATGCTATATAAACATAAAAATGTAGTACAAATTATTGTTCGCTACTATTGTTTTACATATAGCCAATTTGGCTGATGCGATTTTGTTAATAAAAAATTAAGTTTATAAGCACTGCCATATCCACAAGAAGTGATATTAAATACTTATGAGTACATTTTGACAGCACACTAAATTTGGAAAAGCTTATCTGAACAAAGCGACTACAACTCATATTCTTATACAGAAAAATTTATATATTATTTTTATATTATTATAAATTAGGTCTACAAAATAAATTATTACTGTATAAATGTATTCTAAAGCCAGTTTGGACTTACGGTATACAGATATGCGGTACATCTAATTGTCATTTACTGAAACTTCAGCGTTTCCAATCTAAAGTTTTGAGATATATATTACCAATGCACCGTGGTATGTGCCTAATTATGCATCTACAAAAAAAGACAACTGAATCATCTAAAAACGCTAGCTCAAGACCTACTTAAGAGACCAAGGACAGGAAGACTAAAAACGTCCTGACCCCTTAGACATTTATGTACCTGTAAATACATAAACTTATATTCTTTCATCTTACAGCTAACTGTATCTGTATTTTAACAATTGAATATGTATCTAATATGTTTCTGTAAAGTGTCTTTATATTTTAAATATTTATATGTATTAATTAATATATCAAGAAATTTATCTCAAAGGATTTTTATCACTGAAAGATTTTGCCTGTGTTAGTTTAAATGATAAGCTTATTGATTATTATTTTTTAATTGTAGAAACATATAACAATAAATATAGGATATAAAAAATACTTACTATATTTAAAAGCATTGGATGACATTGTGTATAAAATACATAAAACGAAGCATGGACCTTTTCAGAAACAACTAGCACCGAATAAATTCCATTAACACATTGGCCCAGAACATATAAAGTAAACAACAAAATATAACCGCCATATAATATGTTTACATAGTTTATTGCTTCTATAGTGTTTCTGTAATGCTTACATAAACTTATTATTTTTGAGTCAAGTGCCAAATCATACATGTTTTTATAGATATGAGAAGTCAAAGAAGTTGCCATCTGCTTGAAACTTTTTTTACATAAATTGATTAAATGACTGTAAAATAGTAAGATCATACACGTCATATACTTTGAAAATATAATTAAAAACAAATGTTCGCTGCCCCTGGCAACGCCTAATCGTATAGCAATTCGTACATCAATTATGAGAACTGGCCAGAACCATATATTATAAACATATAGTTCTACGGGAATTCTATCAGCCCCGAGTTGTTCGATTTGTGTAAGACATTTCCACAGCTTGTACCATTTCTTTCTTTTTATAAAGTTTACTTTTAATAATAATATCGCACAATTGAAATGATAGAAAACAATAGGAAGTATTATAGTTTTCGGTACTAACTCGTGTGATGTGTTCAAGACTGAAAAAATTACAACATCTAAACAGATTATTAGTAACCATAATATAATAAAAAGACTATGCACTTGGTTTAATATCTTTACCACTTCGGAAGAAGATATACATGGCATCAATGCTAGAATCTTTGCATAGGTTAAATATAATCTTGAACATCCTCTTCTTATGTAAGAAATATGTATGTGTTTCTTTCCATAATGAGTTCTTGGAAAAAGAATCATTTTTAATATGAAAAAACAATAATCAATTTATAACTTATTCATCCGCTTAATTGGATAATGTGGGTATGGATCATTGTTTAACAATAACAGCGGTTTATATTTAATACACAAAGTAATTATTGTTTTGACAACCGATATTTATTCTTGTTTATTTTTTTATTAATTTGAAAATAATAGCCACGGAAATTGTTGTATATGTGTAGATAAAATTAAACATACATGATGATAAAAAAATATGTATTGTTCAAGACAAACAAAACATAGCAGATTTGAAATTAAGAAGAGTTATAATTAACGATTTCCACATATTACCTACAGGAGGAAATGTATAAAAATATGAGGAAATACTACTTCTGGAATGAATTACGGTAAGATATTCAAAAATATGTAAAGAGGTGCGACAGTTGCCAAAGACATAAGTATTCGATCATAATTAAAGAACCTCTGACCATCACATCGACAGCCACAAGCGCATTTGACACGACATTTATAGATTTGGTAGGACCTTTCAAGATGAATAACAATGGGAACAGATATGTACTGACACTACAGTGCTAATTAAGCAAATACATAGAAATATACGTAATAGAAATAAATAGAAATTAACAGCTAGTGAAACCGTTGAAGGAAAGTCACATATATTATCGGTACTCCAAACTAATCGCAAGTATA